>NC_048238.1:21557076-21570598 GCF_002007445.2 Ailuropoda melanoleuca | reverse complement strand
AAATCTGTATTTTACAGCCTAATTGTCTATCAGTGATCCAGTGTAGGCATCATCTAATATATGTTAACTATACATATTTTAGAGACACTATTAGAAATTCATAATCTACAGTTTATGCATTACAATCACATTTCACAAGTTCTGGATTCCACTCTCCTTTGCACTACCAACATGAAATTGGAACTTCTTAACTCATTGTTCTAATTCCCTTTTTAATGTCAAATTTTCACTGCTTGGCCACTAACAGCCTTCTTTCTATACTGACCTCTTTATCCTCAAACACTTAATATTTCTCTAAAAGCATCCTAGCTTTCTTGTGACAGTAAGATATTCCGAGCTCACCCTTATTTCTTCTGCCCCAAACAAGAAATGTTTTCCTTTAGTGGAATATAATGATGGGTTCAAAAATAGAAGCAACAGACAGAGTGCACAGTAGTTTGCTTTAATGACCGGAGTTGCCAGGACAGCACCTTAGGACACTTTACTGGAAAAAAAAAAAAAAAAAAAAAGAGTACCCTTAAAAAGGGAGGATGGTCAGAGGGTCAGGAGTTCATACTGATTTTTCCAACTGAGTTCTACCTTTACTTTCGTTGTACTTTACTAAGAGAGCTTCTTGCATCACCGTAATTTTTCTCTTTTGAGTTACCATCTTTCGAGTTACCCACCCACTGTATACTGTGTATGTGATTAAACAGCAGTGACGCCCTGCACCCCAGCCCATCACTCCGGAAACGTTTTCAATCTCCTTTCTTAAGTATTTTCTTTTTGTTCATTTGGACATGGGGCCAAACTATCCTGAAGTTGGCTCGAAACTGTACAAGTCAACATGATCTACTGTGCCAAGGTCACCTGAACCCAGCCTCTGTAAAAAGAAAAAGAAATCCAAACTAATCCAAGAGGAACACCAAAATATTAAAGGCATACAGCACTTAGATCCAAAATCAAATCCATGCACTTAGTGGAAAATAACAATAAATAACTGAGTTGCAAGGTTTTTGCAAAAAATCTTCCAGTTTTCATTTCTGTGAACTGAAATATATGCTTGAACCCCCATAGATGATTGACATCTACTATCTTAATCTAATTTCCTTTGCCTTAATCAATGTTCATTTGAGGCACAGGAATTCCAGTGAACTCTGATTTTTACAGAAACCTTTATATATATACTTATTGCCCCACGTTTTCCCAACCCAGACAAAGGGTATCTGAAAAGGTCCAAATTAATATTGAGAATTAGCAAATAAATGTGCTAATATTACAATTTGTAAATGCCTGTTATCCTAGTCAGGAAGTGGACATATTCACTGTCTTACACAGTTTTAAAATTACAGTGACCCACAAGATTTAACGCAAAAAATACCAAACCACAAGTAATTATAGCAAATTTCACTAAGAATTCCATGATAGCACCCAATTCCACTGGTCTATTTCCAGATTGTTTTAGTCTTCAAAAAACAAATGCTGAGTGCTGAGAAATCTACATCTATAGGAAAGCTGATCGCTTATGTAGCTCTAGGTTTCGAGATTTTCTTCAGAGATAAGAATGAGTATTAAACGCAACTAATGAATCATGGAACTTTACATCAGAAACCAGGGATGTACTGTATGGTGACTAGCATAATATAATAAAAAAACATTAAAAAAAAAAAAGAATGAGTATTAAAATCCATGAGAAAATGTAGAAACTCCACATTACTTACTACTTACAACTGACCAAAGTTGGAGAACTGGCAGACCTGCAGTATCCAAAACCGTCCTTTAATATATGATCCAGATTACATTCCTGATTTCCTCATCAACTTCTTTGCCATACAACCTTCTTCCAAATGTCTCTGAGGACTTTCCCACCTAAGTGGAATTAGGTTGAATATGTATGATTCTGCCTCTCATTACCTTTTACTTCTTCTCTATATGATCATTCGTGTTATGATTCCGTCCCCATATGATGTGATCCCACTGAGAACCCAACCTGAACTAATCATTGCTCTGTGAACAAGGCCACTTGAAGGCTAGGCTAGACATAGGACGGGAGGAGGGAAAAACGAATACTTCTCTCTTCACACACCCACAGTTCAGCTCTGTAACTACTGTGAAAGGAGGAACATTATAAGAAATCTCAACTCTGAAATTCAAAATCCCTCGGGTCCAAAATAATTGGGAAGAAAATATACTTAGGATTCTCTGGGCTGGATAATGTTTTTTGTAATAATTAAGAGATTCATTAATTAATTGTGATGACGATCATTCATAAAGTAACTCACATACTCCACGGTTTTCTGGGGAATAATACCGCACACGTTCTTAGGCACAGCAAAACAAAACAAAACAAAAACAAGAAGTGCCTCAGCAAATTAGACAATGTGCGAAGTATTACTAATTGCATGTTCAAATCAGTAATTTCATACAATAGCCTCCAAGAACAGTTATTTTGTTGATTTCAATAGGTTGTTAAATTGGTTGGTTTTTTTTTTTCCTCAACACAGTCGAAACCTGAACCTTTATAGACATGGTGTGAATTTTTCTTTTTCTACATTGTTTAAACTTTGGCTGAGAAAAGTTCATATTTCTGCCAGCTGAGTATAATTACATAGTCCCCATCCATCTCCATTATTGCCTTTGTTGAGAACAGAAATTCTATACAACGTCTGCTGTTCTCCATGTCACAGCTTATTTGAAATAATCACTATTTGGTATCACTACTTCGTTCATCTGGGTTTTTGGGGCTTAAAAGCTTTATTGAGATAGAATTCACATACCAGAAGCTTCACCCTTTTAAAATGTACAATTCAGTGGCTTTCATATATTCACAGAGTTATGCAAACATATCTACTATCGAATTTCAGAACATTTTCATCACCCCCCCAAAATGAAGCCCTGTACACATTAGCAGTCAACCCCCATTCCCCCTCAAGCATCACCCCCCAGCTTTCAGCTGCTTTTCATCTCTATTCACCTGTTTCTGTGTACTTCACATAAAAGAAGTAATTCAATATGTGGTCTGTTGTGGCTGCCTTCTCTCGCTTAGCAAAATGAGTTCAAGGTTCATCTAGGTAATGTGTACCGNGTCCTTTAATATATGATCCAGATTACATTCCTGATTTCCTCATCAACTTCTTTGCCATACAACCTTCTTCCAAATGTCTCTGAGGACTTTCCCACCTAAGTGGAATTAGGTTGAATATGTATGATTCTGCCTCTCATTACCTTTTACTTCTTCTCTATATGATCATTCGTGTTATGATTCCGTCCCCATATGATGTGATCCCACTGAGAACCCAACCTGAACTAATCATTGCTCTGTGAACAAGGCCACTTGAAGGCTAGGCTAGACATAGGACGGGAGGAGGGAAAAACGAATACTTCTCTCTTCACACACCCACAGTTCAGCTCTGTAACTACTGTGAAAGGAGGAACATTATAAGAAATCTCAACTCTGAAATTCAAAATCCCTCGGGTCCAAAATAATTGGGAAGAAAATATACTTAGGATTCTCTGGGCTGGATAATGTTTTTTGTAATAATTAAGAGATTCATTAATTAATTGTGATGACGATCATTCATAAAGTAACTCACATACTCCACGGTTTTCTGGGGAATAATACCGCACACGTTCTTAGGCACAGCAAAACAAAACAAAACAAAAACAAGAAGTGCCTCAGCAAATTAGACAATGTGCGAAGTATTACTAATTGCATGTTCAAATCAGTAATTTCATACAATAGCCTCCAAGAACAGTTATTTTGTTGATTTCAATAGGTTGTTAAATTGGTTGGTTTTTTTTTTTCCTCAACACAGTCGAAACCTGAACCTTTATAGACATGCTCTGAATTTTTCTTTTTCTACATTGTTTAAACTTTGGCTGAGAAAAGTTCATATTTCTGCCAGCTGAGTATAATTACATAGTCCCCATCCATCTCCATTATTGCCTTTGTTGAGAACAGAAATTCTATACAACGTCTGCTGTTCTCCATGTCACAGCTTATTTGAAATAATCACTATTTGGTATCACTACTTCGTTCATCTGGGTTTTTGGGGCCTAAAAGCTTTATTGAGATAGAATTCACATACCAGAAGCTTCACCCTTTTAAAATGTACAATTCAGTGGCTTTCATATATTCACAGAGTTATGCAAACATATCTACTATCGAATTTCAGAACATTTTCATCACCCCCCCAAAATGAAGCCCTGTACACATTAGCAGTCAACCCCCATTCCCCCTCAAGCATCACCCCCCAGCTTTCAGCTGCTTTTCATCTCTATTCACCTGTTTCTGTGTACTTCACATAAAAGAAGTAATTCAATATGTGGTCTGTTGTGGCTGCCTTCTCTCGCTTAGCAAAATGAGTTCAAGGTTCATCTAGGTAATGTGTACCAGTACTCAGTTCCTTTTCAGGACTGAATAACATTCTGTTGTACAGATAAAACTTTTTTTTTTTTTTTTTTTTTTTACTTTCATCAGATGACGAACACCTTTGTTGTTTCCTTTTTGGCTATTATATAATGCACCTACAAGCATGCATAAACATGTTTTTGTGTGGAGTTTTATTTTTATTTCTGTGGGTATATACCTAATAGTGGAACTGCTGAGTTATATGCTAATCCTATAGTTAACAATTGGAGCGACTACCGAACTTTACCAAAGAGGCTGCACTATTTTATAATCCGATCAGGTATAAAAGTGGGTTCCAGTCCTCGGTTCAACTTTTTAAAAATTTTGTAATTGTTTGGTAGAATTCACCTGTGAAATCATCTGCTCTTAGACTACTTTTGTTTCTTGGGAGTTTTTTGATTACTGTTTCAATTTCAGGACTGATAATCAGTCTGTTCAAATTTTCTATTTCTTCCTGCTTCGGTTTTGAGAAGTGACATGTTTCTAAGAATGTATCCATTTCTTCCAGGTTGTAGAGTTTGATGGCATATAATTCTTCACAATATTCTCTTATAATCCTTTGTATTTTTTTTAAAGATTTTATTTATTTATTTGACAGAGATAGAGACAGCCAGCGAGAGAGGGAACACAAGCAGGGGGAGTGGGAGAGGAAGAAGCAGGGTCACAGCAGAGGAGCCTGACGTGGGGCTCGATCCGGTAACGCCGGGATCACGCCCTGAGCCGAAGGCAGACGCTTAACTGCTGTGCCACCCAGGCGCCCCTAATCCTTTGTATTTCTGTGGTGTCAACTGNAACGCCGGGATCACGCCCTGAGCCGAAGGCAGACGCTTAACCGCTGTGCCACCCAGGCGCCCCTAATCCTTTGTATTTCTGTGGTGTCAACTGTTTTTTTTTTAAAGATTTTATTTATTTATTTGACAGAGATAGAGACAGCCAGCGAGAGAGGGAACACAAGCAGGGGGAGTGGGAGAGGAAGAAGCAGGCTCATAGCGGAGGAGCCTGATGTGGGGCTTGATCCCACAACGCCGGGATCACGCCCTGAGCCGAAGGCAGACGCTTAACCGCTGTGCCACCCAGGCGCCCCTGTGGTGTCAACTGTTATTTCTCCTCTTTCGTTTCTGATTTTGTTTGAGTCCTTTGGGGGAGGGGTGCATCTAGCTAGAAGTTTACTGATGTTGTTGATCTTTTCAAAGAACCAGCTCCTGGTTTCATTGATCTGTTCTACTGTTTCTTTTCAGTTTCTATATCATTTATTTCTGCTCTCATCTTTATTATAGCCTTCCTTCTGCTGGATTTGGGTTTTGTTTGTTCTTCTTTTTCCAGTTCCTTTAGGTGCAAAGTTTAGGTTGCTTGAGATATTTTCTTGTTTCTTGAGGTAGGCCTGTATTGGTATAAACTTCCTTCTTAGAACTGCCTTTGCTGCATCCCAAAGATTTTGAGTTGTTTACATTTTCATTTGTCTCCAGGTATTTTTGGATTTCCTCTTTGATTTCTTGGTTGATTCATTCACTATTGAGTAGCATGTTCTTTAATCTCCATGTATTTGTTCTCTCCAGATTTTTTTCGTATGGTTGATTTCTAGTTTCATTGCATTGTAGTCAGAAAAGATGTGTGGTATAGTTTCAATCTTTCTGAAATTGTTGAGACTTGTTTTGTGACATAACATGTGATCTATTTTCTTTTAAAGATCTTATTTATTTGACAGAGAGAGCACACAAGCAAGGGGGAGTGGCAGAGGGAAAGGGAGAAGCAGGCTCCCCACTGAGCAGAAAGCCTGATGTGGGGCTGATCCCAGAATCCTAGGATCATGACCTGAGCTGTAGGCAGACACAACCGAATGAGCCACCCAGGCACCCTAATAGGTGATGTATTTTGGAAAATAGTTCATGTGCACTTGAAAAGAATGTGTATATCCTACTGTTTTAGCAAAGTTCTAAATGTATCTACTAAATCCATCTGGTCTGGTGCGTCATCATTCAAAGCCCCTGTTTCCTTGTTAATTTTCTGTTTAGTTGATCTGTCCATTGATGTAAGTGGGGTGTTAGCCTCCCACTATTATTGCATTACTATTGATTAGCTCCCTTTGTGTTCGTTATTATTTTATGTATTTGGGTGATCCCATGTTGAGTGCATAAATATTTACAATTATTATGTTCTCTTGTTGGATTGTCCCCTTAATGCTTATGCAGTGTCCTTCTTCGTCTCTTGCCAAAGTCTTTGTTTTAAAGTCCATTTTGTCTAAGTATTGCTACTCCAGCTTTCTTTTCACATCCATTTGCATGATAAATGTTTCTTCATCCCCTCATTTTCAGTCTGCAAGTGTCTTTAGGTCTGAAGTGAGTCTCTTGTAGGTAGCATATAGATGGGTTGTTTTTTTTTTTATCCATTCTGTCACCCTATGTCTTTTTATTGGAGCATTTAGTCCATTGACATTCAAAGTAATTATTGATAGGTATGTATTTATTACCAATTTGTTATTTGTTTTCTGTTTTTGTGGATCTTCTCTGTTCCTTTCTTCTCTTGTTCTCTTCTCTCATAGTTTGCTCTCTTTAGTAATGTACTTGGTTTCCTTTCTCTTTATTGCTTGCGTATCTATTACTGGTTTTTGATTTGTGGTTACCGNATTTGTTATTTGTTTTCTGTTTTTGTGGATCTTCTCTGTTCCTTTCTTCTCTTGTTCTCTTCTCTCATAGTTAGTTTGCTCTCTTTAGTAATGTACTTGGTTTCCTTTCTCTTTATTGCTTGCGTATGTATTACTGGTTTTTGATTTGTGGTTACCATTAGGTTTGTATATAACAGCTTCTGCACAGAGCAGTCTATATCAAGTTGATGGTGCTTAAGTTTGAGTCCATTCTTTACTCCTCTCCTCACCGTGTTTTAGGTATATGGTGTTATACTACACATCCTTTTATTTTTTAAGTCCTTTTACTGATTTTTAGATAGACTTATTTTTACTGCTTTTATGCTTCCTACTTCTCTTACTCTTATTTATGGTCCTTCCTTTCCACTCAAAGAGTCCCCCTTAAAATTTCTTGTAGGGCTAGTTTTGTGGTCATGAGCTCCTTTAACTTTTGTTTGGGGAAACTCTTTAGCTCTCCTTCTATTCTGAATGATAGCCTTGCTGGATAGAATATTCTTGGCTGCAGATTTTTCCCTTTCAGCACGTTACATTTATCATGACATTATCTTCTGGCCTGCAAAGTTTCTGTTGAAAAATCTGCTGATAGGGGCATCTGGGTGGCTCAGTTGGTTAAGTGTCTGCCTTCGGCTCAGGTCATGATCCCAGGGTCCTGGGATCGAGCCCCGTGTCGGGCTCCCTGCTCAGTGGGGAGTCTGCTTCTCCCTTTCCCTCTCTCTCTGCCTGCCATTCCCCCCACTTGTGCTCTGTCAAATAAATAAATTTTTTAAAAAAAAGTCTGCTGATAGTCTTATAGGGTTTTCCTCGTATGTAACTACTTTTTCTCTCACCACCTTCAAAACTCTTTATCACTGCTTTTTGCCGTTTTAATTACTATGTGTCTTGGTGTGGCCCTCCTTGGGTTGATTTTGTTGGGGGAATCTCTGTGCCTCCTGGATCTGAATTTCTGTTTTCTTCCCCAGATTTGGGAAGGTTTCAATTATTATTTCTTCAAATAAATTTTCTTTTTTCNAAGTGTCTGCCTTCGGCTCAGGTCATGATCCCAGGGTCCTGGGATCGAGCCCCGTGTCGGGCTCCCTGCTCAGTGGGGAGTCTGCTTCTCCCTTTCCCTCTCTCTCTGCCTGCCATTCCCCCCACTTGTGCTCTGTCAAATAAATAAATTTTTTTTAAAAAAGTCTGCTGATAGTCTTATAGGGTTTTCCTGGTATGTAACTACTTTTTCTCTCACCACCTTCAAAACTCTTTATCACTGCTTTTTGCCGTTTTAATTACTATGTGTCTTGGTGTGGCCCTCCTTGGGTTGATTTTGTTGGGGGAATCTCTGTGCCTCCTGGATCTGAATTTCTGTTTTCTTCCCCAGATTTGGGAAGGTTTCAATTATTATTTCTTCAAATAAATTTTCTTTTTTCNTGCTTCTCCCTTTCCCTCTCTCTCTGCCTGCCATTCCCCCCACTTGTGCTCTGTCAAATAAATAAATTTTTTTTAAAAAAGTCTGCTGATAGTCTTATAGGGTTTTCCTGGTATGTAACTACTTTTTCTCTCACCACCTTCAAAACTCTTTATCACTGCTTTTTGCCGTTTTAATTACTATGTGTCTTGGTGTGGCCCTCCTTGGGTTGATTTTGTTGGGGGAATCTCTGTGCCTCCTGGATCTGAATTTCTGTTTTCTTCCCCAGATTTGGGAAGGTTTCAATTATTATTTCTTCAAATAAATTTTCTGTTCCCTTTTCTCTCTTCATCTGGGATCCCTATAATGAGAATGTTACTGTGTTTCATTGAGTCACTGAGTCCCCTAAGTCTATTTGCTTTTTGCATAATTTTTTTTCCCTCCAACCTGCTCAGCTTGATTATTTTCCATTACTCCGTCCTNTTTTTTTTTTTTAATTTTATTTTATTATATTGTGTTAATCACCATACAGTACATCCCCAGATTCCGATGTAAAGTTTGATGCTTCATTAGTTGCGTATAACACCCAGTGCACCATGCAATACGTGCCCTCCCTACTACCCATCACCAGGCTATCCCCTTCCCCCCCCCGAAGTCCTCAGTTTGCCTCTCACAGTCCATAGTCTCTCATGTTTCATTCCCCCCTCTGATCACCCCCCTTTTCTTTATCCCCTTCTTCCCCTACCGATCCTCCTAGTTTCAATTATTATTTCTTCAAATAAATTTTCTGTTCCCTTTTCTCTCTTCATCTGGGATCCCTATAATGAGAATGTTACTGTGTTTCATTGAGTCACTGAGTCCCCTAAGTCTATTTGCTTTTTGCATAATTTTTTTTCCCTCCAACCTGCTCAGCTTGATTATTTTCCATTACTCCGTCCTCCAGGTCACTCATTTGTTCTTCTTCCAGCTTGCTATTTATCCCATCTAACGTATTTCTAATTTCAATTATTGTGTTCTTCATCTGTGACTGGTTCTACTTTTTATCTCTTTGTTAAGGTTCTCACTGATGCCCTCCAGTCTTTCCTCAAGTCCAGTGAGTATCTTTATGACTATTACTTTAAATTCTCTATCAGGCATATTACTTATTTCCATTTTGCTTAGGCCTCTTGCTGTGATCTGTCCTGTTCTTTCATTTGGGACATGTTCCCTTGTTTCACTTTGTCTAACTCTCTGTGTTTATTTCTGAGTGTGAGGAAAGTCAGCCAACTCTCTTGCTCTTGAAAGTAGTGGACAGGGAATGTACTTTTAACAAGATAGCACTGGGCCCCTCCCACAGGAGACAGGCAGCTGCCACTAAGCCTGGGGCCAGCTGGGGCTGTCCCACAGAGCACATGCAGGCATGTGGTGCCTGCAAGTTGTGCACGCTGGTCCCCTTCCACAGCAGATACACAGCCTCTGCCAAGACCAGGCCAGCCAGGCTACGGTGCAAAGTGTGCAGGTGGAACACACGGTTTTAACCAAGTGTGTGCATTCACTGTGGGAGGTGACTGGCCACCACCGCCACTGAAACCAAGGCCTCACAAAGCGTGCAGTTGGTAAATGGGGTGTTGGCAAGGTTTGTGCTGGTCTTGTGGTGGGAGGGAACTCCAGAAAGCCGGGACTGAGGCAGGCCTGGCTGGAGTGGGCAGGGCATGGTGTAAGCAAGTCAGGTAGTGAATGCTGGTGCCATGTCGGTGTTTAAGGCGGGGGGGAGGGCAGAGGAGGGAAATGGTGCTTGCCAGCTCCTTTGCTCCTAGGGGAAGTCTGTAAGTGAACTCTGAGGTTAGTAAATAACCCTCCCTCCTGTATGCCCCAGGTGTTTCTCAAACTGCTGCTTCCGTGTTGTATCTCCCAGGGCTGTTTGTTGTGCTGTCTCTTTAAGGGCAGGGACTCAGTTTCCTCTAGACCCCCTGCCCTCCCAGAGCTGAGCCTATTTATTTTTAAAGTTCCAGGCTTTAAGTCCCACCGGTTTTAAGAACTCACGAACATTGGCCCCTCTGGTTTCCAAAGCCAAATGTTATGGGGATTTGTCCTTCCCTTGTAGGCTCCTCAGTGTCACAGTCTGCTTCTCTCTCCTCCCTGCACCCTCGCTTCCCTCCCTCCGGTGGCCAGATCCACAGGGTTTAACTCCCACCACATCTCCACCCTTCCCATCCTCTTCTATGTGCCGTCTTCCTACATTTTGTTGGGGAGTTTGTTCTGCCAGTCTGAGTCATTTTCTGGGTTATTTACATTGATGTGTTATCCAGTTGCAACCGTGGGACAAAGTGATCTTAGCTTCCTCCTGCTCCACCATTTTCCACGGAAGTCTCCCCTTTTCAGATTTTTATAGCATAAAATAGACCCCTAATTTTAATGCGTAAAGCTTAATGTGCCCATCTAGACCTCTTGGCGCTTCTCACTCTCACAACCCGGCCTCACTCAAGCAGGCTTTCAACCCTCATTTTTCCATCTCATTACTATTGCTCTCTTAAAGTAATAAAGAACAATGAGGCTCATGATTCTTAGCAATGTCAGGCTTTTAGAAGCTGCATAAATTATAAGACAGAAACACTGAATGTTCCAATTAGTGATGAATTTCAAATCACTGGGTCTATGAACAGGGATTCATAGTTTAAATTATATTCTGTCAGTATGTCTTGTTTATAGATGCTTATGCTCACATTTAATGTGAGGCCTCAGAAGCTAGATCTCAGTAACAAGCGTTCCTGTTGTTTAAAGTTTGTTCCGTACTATTATAAAAATAATGCCCCTCAAAGAAGTGACTGCTGCTTGTTTGGGTTCATTTGTTTCCCTTTTAATACTGAAGGTAAGAATGCTGAATGGCCAAGATTTATTGTATAGTTTTACATTCCTGTTTACTTGTAGTCCCACAGGCTGCATGAGAAAAGATACCAGTGGCACAGTTTTAACCACATAAATTGGATTACTGCTACTCTGTTCATTCAGCCTAGGCAGCATAATCTGGACTATTTTTCTGGTGCTTATTATCTGCGGAAAAGAGGCTAAACGGCAGCGTATTTTTCGCCCTTTCAGCCAGTTGAGCCACAAATATTTTTGATTCTGAACAAATACTTTACTTTTCCATCCAAATTTTCAGACTGGCCCCCTTATTTCTAGCGTTGCTAATCAACATCTGGGCCAACAGAGAAATTGTGCTTCATGCATGCAAACTAAATCACAGTCATTTGTCTACAAAGAATAAAACTATGTTGATGCCATGGAGATACACCACTTATTAAGCAGGTCCCTTTGCACCTGTTCAGTGATTAGCCCAATTTAATCTAGGCTCTTCACTAAATATTAATGGAGTCGGGTAGGCAAAATTTTTCAAATCCTTGGCACCTTCAGGAAGGGAATCCTCAAAGAGTATTATAAAAAGCACATTTAGAGTACCCTAATTGTGTATGTGCTTAGTGTCCACACTATTGAGGAAAGACAAGCATAATTCCTTTAACATCAATTGTAGATAGACTCTTAACAAGAACAGAGAAATTCAAAATGTGAATGCAATGGATAAAGGAAGAAGGCTATCAAGGACATAAGGATTTTGTGGTTGTCCCCCCCAACATGAGTGCTTAACACTGGCTACATGTTAGATTCACTGGAGGAAGCTCTTAAACATAAGATGATGGTAAGATGGTATCCAGTATGTATATTGCATGTAAGTTATCCTTCAGTCAAGCATTGAAAAACACAACCACCAAGGCCTGAGTCCTATCCCAAATAAATGGACATCTAATAACTGGATCACTGGAGGTGGTTCTCAGTGGTTGGCGAACTATAATAGGCATGCCAACCACCTGAAGATGCTGAAGTGTAGAGTTTGATTCAGTAATTCCAGAGTATGGCCCATGATTCTGGATTTCGAATAAGCATTCTTGTAATTCCTACAGTGTTTCGGCAACCATGCATTGAGTATCAAGGCTCTCGTCGGGTGGTACCCAGAGCTGAGCATGGCTCAGAGTTCCCTGGAGGGCTGGATAAACAGTGTTGGGTCCTACCCTCAGAGTTCCTGAATCATTAGACCTGGGATGGGACCTAAGAATTTGGATTCGCAGGTGGTGCTGATGCGGCTGGTATGGTAGCAACGTTTAAGAACCAGCGCTCTGGGCTGCATTCAAACCCTACCCTAGAGAGAAATAAAAGTTATTAAGACACAAAAATAGCTCTCACAAAGTGTTAATATTAAAGCAGGAACCCTCTGAAATGCATTAACTCAATCAGCATATATTTTAAACAGATTATCAGATTTCTGATACACATAAGACACAAGCTTTAATTTGAGGCAAAGTTAACACCCTGCTGGAAACAGACGCTGTTACAGTTGTCAGATCAGCAGTGAGGGAGGAGCAGAAATATTAAAAAGGAGACACAGAACTTATAGAGCATAACATGTGTCAGTGAACTCTCCCTGCCAAAAAAAAAAAAAAAACCCAAAAACAATCAGTTCCTTGGCCTCACTCACTATGCAGCCAACTGTTCTCAATTATCAGCAATATGTAAACACCTTCATTAGACTTACTCAGAAGTGACTCTCAGTAACGTTTAGAACCGTGTACGGGTCTTCCCTTCTGCTAGTAATCTGCATCTGTATTTCTCCTTGTGTAAATCATAAAAAGTTTTTGCTGAAATCCTAGACCAGGAGCCACTCAATAAATGTGAACATTCCAGTTTCTGTTTTACATCTGTCAAACGTTAACTGCATAGGCCCTGTAACTCATTTCTGCACACACTTCCTGCTTTTCCTACCCCTCACCCATGCACAAACTTAAAAATTTTTTTTTTGCTGATTTAGCAGACCCACCACTGAAGAGACCCTTATATTCGATGTAACCATTCCCCCAGCTCTTGCTCTTTCCTTGAACCCTTAATCTCATGCCACCTTTAATATGACAATAATACTCATATCTGCCCCTCATCTGTGCATGTAGGAATCAGGTATACGGTCTGCCTGGGCCAGTGAGCAAACGCACATCCCCGAAATCGTGCATACTCTATGAGGACATCTCGGCCACATCATCCTTTAGGGGGCAGTAGCACCGTGGAACTCCTGACCTTTTATCCA
>NC_048238.1:21536238-21556976 GCF_002007445.2 Ailuropoda melanoleuca | reverse complement strand
CTATGAGGACATCTCGGCCACATCATCCTTTAGGGGGCAGTAGCACCGTGGAACTCCTGACCTTTTATCCAGTTATTCACTTACCACTTTTAGGAGAAGAAATGGATTATCTGAATGGAGCATGCTTGGAGCCTGAACCTCACTGGTCCACATTATCAGTGGTACCTAAAAGCAAGACAGGCCACACTCTTTCTTGTCTCTTAAAGCACAGAGCCCTAGCTTTCGGCAGGCCCATCCAAGGGTCTGACATCTGTGATACAATCTCTCTGACCTACTGATTAAATTTACAGTCAAACAAGTCCCAAGATCTATGTTAAGAGATGGAGGTCAGAGACACTGGTGATGATACCGTATTGTATATTTGAACGTTGGTAAGAAAATATGTCTTAAAAGTTCTCAAGAAAAAAACTGTAACTATGATAGATGTAAACCAGACTTATTTGTGGTGATCATTTCACAGTGTATACAAATATCAAACCATTATGTTGTATATCTGAAACAAGTATTTCATATATCAACTATACCTCAATAAAAGAAGTATGAAGATTATTAGGCCTTTGATACATATTGACAATGTCTTTCAACAAATGATTTAATAATTCACCACCTTACAGCAATATATACAAGTGTTATCTTACTTTATTTTTATTAGCATGTAGGCTCTGAGTATTACTATTTTTTNGCCTGGGTGGTGCAGTTGTTAAGCGTCTGCCTTCGGCTCAGGGCATGATCCCGGCGTTATGGGATCGAGCCCCACATCAGGCTCCTCCGCTAGGAGCCTGCTTCTTCCTCTCCCACTCCCCCTGCTTGTGTTCCCTCTCTCACTGGCTGTCTCTTTCTGTCAAATAAATAAATGAATAAATCTTTAAAAAAAATAAAGAAAAATAATAAAGAAATGAGCCCAAAATCAGTGATTCTAAAGTGGGGGGTGAGTTGTGCACCCCACAGGGGACAGTGGTATTATCTGGGGGTGTTTTGTTAGTCAGACTGGCGGTATACTCCTGGGGTCTGGTTAGTAGAGACCAGGGATGCCACTGAGCATCCTACAATATACAGGAGCGGCCCCACGACAACACTGTATCCAGTTCAAAATGGTGATAATACTTAGGTTGGGGCCTGCCTTACATCTGCAACAGTTGCAGGAAATATTTTCTCAGTTTATCTTTGGCTCTTAAATTTTCTGAAGTACATAAAGCTTTTATTGTACACTGTGTGTGTTAGCATGTGAATTTATTCCCAGTGAAGGAACAATGTATGGTCATAACAGATTATTGGGAGAATGAGGATATCCTAGCTAGATAAGCCAGCGTAAGGGTAAGGTAACAAAAGCTGACTTTTATGACAAGGCAGGGGTGGGGAACATTCCTCCTCAGAAGTTAAACTAGCAAATAGTTTCAAATAGATGACATGAATTTCGGACTGAAGAAAAGTCATTTAGGAACAATGTCTCTGGCCAAAAAAAAAAAAAAAGAGAGAGAGAGAGAGAGAGAAAGAGTGCTGAGTGGTAGGAAATGAGTAAAGAGAAACCTAGAAAACACCATCAATTCCTTCTGACCTTTGGGACAACTGCAGGGGGAAAGGGGGTAATTCTGTTCGAGTGCTTTTTCTCTCTGAAGACAGTTTCATCCACAGGGTGCTGAAGGGGGAGAAATTCACCAAAGAGAAAAATGACTCCCAGTGCTATTACAGAAACCCATCATTTTCAGGCTTTTAGCATCATTCTGATGTAGAGAAGCACTTCCTGGAATTAGGAGGTTCCCCTAACGTAAAAGAGCAAGTACTGGAGGTAAATGTAAGCTACGAGAGAGAGGAATCGTTATGAAAAGAAGCACGTGTACCTTGGCATTTGGAAATAACGCAGTACCTGAGAAAACACACAGCAGTCGAAACCAACCACATATGGGATATGTTGTGGCTATCTAGGGCTGAGCAAGAAACCACCCCAGATGTGTCTGACTTAAAACACTCACTCCCCTCATGAATTTTCAGTCTGGGCAGGGCTCAGTTGAGAAAGCCTGTCTGCTTCACACACCAAGGCTGGGATCTGGAGTCATCTGAAGGCTTGCTCACTCACACATGTCTGGAGGTTGGTGCTGGGAATACACAAACAGCTGGGCCCAGAACAGCAGTGTGCTGTCATCTGTCAGCCCTGTGTGACCTCTGGGAGCTATTCAGCTTACAGCTTTCTGGGTGATTTTTGCCCGGCTTCCTGGAATTTCTCCACAGATATCCAGAGCTAAGTCTTCAGGAACAGGCTCAAGGGTACTCCTATATAGATTTGTGATGCTTTTTCTTCATGAGGCTCCCTTCTCACTCATATTCTGCCCTGCAAGTTCCAGCCACCTCAGTCTTTCTGTCTTTTCAAATCGGGGAAACTTCCATGCTCCATGTGCCAGCCCCCTCACTACATGGCAGAACAAGAAATGCCGCTGGGCAACAGGCCAGGCCATTCACAAGGCTCACCTCATTTGTGTCCCTTTTTAGAGAGCTCACAGTCCTGAATTTCCTGTTGTTCAATGTCCAAAACTTACTGCCCACTGTATCTTTTCCAGTTTTCCACTTATTTACAGAAGGGTAAGTCTAGTCCTTACTCATGGCCCACAGCATCACTGATAAATGATTATTTATTTGAGAGACAGAGACACAGTGTGTGTGTGTGTGTGTGTGTGTGTGTGTGTGTGTGTGTCTGAGAGAGAGAGAGACAGAGAGAGAGAACAAGCTGGGGGGGGGGTGCCGAGGGAGAGGGAGAAGCATACTCCCCACTGAGCAGGGAGCTGGACACGGGGCTCGATCCCATGACTCTGAGGTCATGACCTGAGCTGAAGGCAGACGCTTCACTGACTGAGCCACCCAGGTGCCCCTGAATGATAACTTTTTAAGCTAAGTAATAGATAAATCAGGTCCATCATACTCGCATCTCTGGTACTGTATATGGTCAACTGTTTCCATGTAGCAAAAAAGCAATATAAAAAAAGATGTGAGAAGAGACTTCCAATCTCAAATCTCACCAAAGTTGCCATTCCCATGTTAAAAGAGCAAAATGGTACTCTCAGTATCTAATATTCAAAGGTATCGAGGATAACTGCCACAGATTCCTCGTCTGAAAAGAAAACTGAATGGATAACAGATGTTTCAAAAATAAGGAATCCAAAAATTCAAATGTAAAGCCGTATTCAGTGATAACTATTGGAACTATTATATGAAAGAGTCAAGAATAGAATTGTAAAAATCAAAAGGTCACACTAGTAAAAATTGCATGAGGTTCTTATGCAGACGTTCAATAAGCTTTCAAATATAAATAAGTAATTCTTTAGGAATCCTGGCAGAAAAATGGAGTCACCTATCAAGGGGGAAATGTACACTGGCCTCAGACTCTCCATGTGAGTAGTTAATGCCAGAGGGCACTGGAACACTGTCTCTGAGTTTTGAGGATCAAGCCGAAGATATCTGAACACACTGTTGTTTAACAAGATCAGCGAAAGAAAGATGTTTTTAAACATTAAAGAATTCAACCCCTCAAGACACTTTTGTAAAAACTACTCTACAAAATACTTCAGGAAACCAATAGATAGAAAGGATTGATAGGGAACCCTGGAACTAAATACAGAACCAAGCTTAAATAATCAGGACAGTTACAACACACATGCACACACACTGTCTCAGTCTTGCTCTTTCTCTCTCTCTCATATCTATACACACACATACACAAATACATACAAACACATATATAGGTAGACACAAATGCACACACATATGTACATATCTATATGTATATATACATATATGCATATACATATTAAATGCTATATAGGACTGTGACTTCTTAACTTGGAGGTTAATACGAGTGAAAGGTAAGAGTCTTATCAAGGGAAAAATTACCCTTAAAGAGCCTCTAAGCCTCTAATACAATTCAACATACATAGTTTTGTGCCTACAACCTAATATGTTAAATATTATAAATACACTTACTTCCAAACTACTCCCCAGACAAATGGAGGGAGCAAAAGGAAATCTCTATGCAGATAACTGCGTATTCAAACAATTCTGCCTTTAAGCTAGTTATCAAATACTTATTGTGATTGGGGGATTGGTAGAGAATTCAAAACTATTTCTGCTCTCCTGCAGTGTTGATTCCATTCTGTCTTAATATTATGCATTTATTCACTATGCAGCTCTCTGGGAATTCAAAAAAATAAAATTCAGTAGTGAATGGAAAAGGGATTGAGAATTCTAAAGAGTTCATCCTTGCCTACAGAATTTACTCCAACTTGTTTAAATATCAAGCATCTACAAACATAATAAATGTGAATAAAGTTGCTTGTGATTGCGAAAAGGCTAGCTTGTAAAATCAGTGCATGAGTTAAAGATTCTACTGTCAATCTTGGCAAAGTTAAAAATACATGCCTAACAGAAATTAAAAGGTAAAATCAATTTTAAGAATGTTAACTACCTTATCTTTAATAGAAGAGAGTAAAATTAATACGACCTACAAATGAAACCTAGCTTTGAAAAAGGGCACAATAGAATCAGATTATTTGCTCTATATAACCTTTTGTCTAAATCTTTTTTGGATGTTTGAGTAACTGGGACATCTTGTACTGAATACAAATGACAGCTTTAGTTGCACTTCGTTCCTTTTGTCTTCAATTAAATAAGTCAATCCCATTTAATAGCTTTATTTAAATTAGCATATATAACAGGGCCCCAGTTTTTATAAAATTATTTCTCTCTCTACCCATTTTTCTCTCTGTATGTATAAATAAGGGATCTCTGTAATGACTCCCAAAATATTAACAGCAATGAATTCTGATGACAATTTGAGTTGGTTTGATTTTTTATATTTTTAGTATATTGCTTGCATTTTTAATGTACAGATTTCATTTTATAACAAAGTCAGATCTCAAAAAAAAAAATCAACTCTCTCAGAGAAAGTGAGAAAAATGCCACCATCCTATCCCTTCCATTGCCTGTACCCTCCATTTCCATGCCAACTGCTAGTCCCGGGTGTGGAAAAGAAAAGCCTTTCTTCTATTTTTGAAAAAACAGAACAAATCTCTCATCCATATAAACACCAAATAATAGATACCCAAAGAGATTTAGTTTAGGACTAGCCATGAGGTTATGAGAACTTATCCCCATAGGGCAGAGTTGTAGAGCTGTCTTCAGAGAACATGTTTGAAATTTTGAATTGCAAAATGCAAGAATAAAAAGGCTAAAAATGGACATTTACCATTTATCCACAGCCAATTCTACGAGTTCTGTGACATTATTCAGAGTGCGGAGGTTTGTTCAATTTCAGGTTAATATTGTGGATACATGAATGAGTAGCTAGCTAATTATTTCCCAAAGTTACATAGCTTTTATTCTGTTGCCTACAACCGGTAACATGGATACTTTTTAATGATGATGATTTATAGTTTTCCAATTTCATTTTTCTTTTTGGCCTTGTCATTGTGAGGACCATGAGAAACAAAATCTAGTGGTGTCTGCTACACTACGTGTTATAGGCTGAATGTATATGTCCCCCACATACACCCAAAGTCACATGTTAAAACCTAACCTCAAATGTAATGGTATTAGGAAGTGGAGTCTTTGGAAAGTGATCGGGTCATCATGAATGGCATTAAGCTTTTATCAAAGAGATCCCAGAGAGCTCTCCCACCCCTCCTACCATGTAAGGACACAGCAAGAAGGCCATCTATGAACTTGAAGGCCAGGGCCCTGCTCTGGCACCTCCCCAGACTCAGAACAGTGAGAAACAGATTCTGTTATTTATAAGCCACCCAGTCTGCAGTGCTCTGTTATAACAGCCTGAATAAATGAAGATGATCTTTATTGTCTTCTTTAAGGAGAACCATCTCTTTTTTTTTTAATATTTTATTTATTTGACAGAGAGACAGAGCTAGTGAGAGAGAGATGAGCAGGAAGGAGGGGGAGAAGCAGACTCCCGTTGAGCAGGGAGCCTGATGCAGGGCTCGATCCCAGGACCCTGGCATCATGGCCTGGGCCGAAGGCAGACACTTAACCGACTGAGCCACCCGGGTGCCCCTAGGAGAACCATTTCTGTTTACAATGAACTCCCCAGCCATTTATTGTTCTGTCAGGATTCTTCTGATTTGGTCTTCAAACCCTGGCTTTATCTTTGCAACATGAGATTAACATGGTCAGAAACACCTAAAATAAGTTCAAGAGTAAGGCTGATCTCTTTATTGTGTTAAATTTGAGACCATTCTGAGAGAATGCATTTTTTAAAAAATATTGCTCATGTCCATACTGTACACCTGAAACTAATATAACACTGTATGTTAATTCTCTGGAATTAAAATAAAAAACTTAATACAATAAAAAAATATTGCTCATGCATTAAGTACAACTGAAACTTTGTTTTTCATAGTTCATTTTTTATTGGAGCCAGAAGTACAAATTTCCTTGTCAGCACTTGCCATGTTTGGTGAATGCTGAACAAGATAACTGGCACAATGAACCCCTGTGGTAATAATTAAAATAAAGTCACTATAGAACTTGTGGATTTAACCCTAATGCTGGCTTTTCATTTTGACAGTTCAATGAACTATAACTCTAAAATTCATTTGTGTTGTATGTATAGCTCGCCACCAACTCAATGTGCTGTAGCTTGTCGGGTAAAAAGTTTATGAACACATAGCACACATATAGGACATATACGCACATATTACTATGGAGAATTTGGTGGTACAAATCATACTAGACAGACCACATCTAGGATGCTATGTTCAGTCCCACATCCCACGGTTTACCAGAAATAATGAACTATAGAAAGTATATTTGTTTCATCCTGGAAGGGAACCAGAATGAGAGAGATCTAGAAATCAGGCCAGGAGAAAAAAGATTAAGAGATATGGAATGACCCCCAGAATAAGAAGAACCACAGGAAAACCATGATAAGCTGGCAAATGGGATGCTTTATGGGAAGAATTTAAATAAGTGAATATTTTAGAAGAGCAGATTGCAAGTTAATAGAGAAAATACTATTAATACTATCATTAGAATGAAGCTTCATATAAAGAAATCAAATTTCCATCATTGGATGGATTTAAAAGGAAGCTTAAATGACCTGTCAAGCTCTCAGTCATCTAACATGATCAGAAAGTCTTCCTACTTGGCCCCCTAATTATTTTGTAAATCTCGGCATTCTACAGCTCTATTAATAAGGAAAGAGAACTTCAGTTTGTTAAAACGTAATAAAAAAGTTAGCTTTTAGTAAAGTGTCTCATTATGAACAGGGACTGGTGAAACCAGAATCCAGATCTTATAACGGCAAATATGTTCCATTTATGTAAGTTTTTTTTTAACTGAACAAAATAGTGTGTGTGTGTGTGTGTGTGTTAATAATATTAAAACATTTAACATCATGGTCATGGGAATACAAAGAGGAATTATTCATATACCTTTCTGTATCTTTATATTGTATCACTCAACTGTAACTGATCGAGCTTTCAGAGATTTTGACCAAATCTCATCTTCCTGAGTGAAATATCTTCTCGATTTATCTGACAAGTAGGAGGCACTTTAAGAAAGCCCACTAATGAAACAAGAGCAAAAATGAACTACTGGGACTTCATCAAGATAAAAAGCTTCTGTACAGCAAAGGAAACAGTCAACAAAACTAAAAGGCAACCCAAGGAATGGGAGAAGATGTTTGCAAATGATGTAACAGATAAAGGGTTGGTATCCAAGACCTAAAAAGAACTCATCAAACTCAACCCCAAAAAACAAATAATCCAGTCAAGAAATGGGCAGAAGACACGAACAGACACTTCTCTGGAGAAGACATACAAATGGTTAACAGACACATGAAAAAATGCTCCCCATCACTAGCAATCAGGGAAACACAAATCAAAACCACAATGAGATACCACCTTACACCAGTTAGAATGGCAAAAATTAACAAGACAGAGAACAAGTGTTGGTGAGGATGCAGAGAAAGGGGAACCCTCTTACACGGTTGATGAGAACGCAAGCTGGTGCAGCCACTCTGGAAAACAGTATGGAGGTTCCTCAAGACATTAAAAATAGAGCTACCCTATGACCCAGCAATTGCACTACTAGGTATTTACCCCAAAGATACAGATGTCGTGAAAGGAAGGAGCACCTGCACCCCAATGTTCATGGCAGCAATGTCCACAATAGCCAAACTGTGGAAGGAGCCGAGATGCCCTTCAATGGATAAATGGATAAAGAAGATGTGGTTCATATATACAATGGAATAGTACTCAGCCATCAGAAAGGATGAATACCCACCATTTGCATCGACATGGATGGAACTAGAGGAGATTATGCTAAGTGAAATAAGTCAAGCAGAGAAAGGCAATGATCATATGGTTTCACGCATATGTGGAACATAAGGAATAGCACAGAGGACCACAGGGGAAGGGAGGGAAAACTGAATGGGAAGAAATCAGAGAGAGAGATGAACCATGAGAGACTCTAGACTCCAGGAACCAAGCTGAGGGCTGCAGAAGGGAGGGGTTTGGGGGGATGGGGTAACCAGGTGATGGGTATTAAGGAGGGCACGTGATGTGATGAGCACTGGGTGTTATACACAACTAATGAATCGTTGAACACTACATCAAAAACTAATGATGTACCATACATTGGCTAATTGAACTTAATTATAAAAAAGTGAGAGAAAAAAAGCCCACTAATAGATCATTTAGATTATGCTAAGACAGACCCGGGAGTAAGGTCCACGAGGGCAGGCATTTTTGTATGTTCCTTGATCTCAAGTGCCTCGAATGCAGCCTAGCATTCAGTAGTGCTCAATAGTATTTACTGAATGAATGAACAAATGAATGAATGGAGGTTGAGGTAAAATGGAACTAATATTTTTGAGTTCTTTTTTGGCTTCTTCAAGAGAAGGGGAGAATGGTCTTGACTTCAGGAGACAAAAAACAACTCTTGGTGAAGGAAGGAGGAAAAGGTATGATCAGAAGAGGGGACTGGGTAGAGGATGGCAGTGCAGAAGCCAGGAAGACAAGAGGGGACAGGATCTAATTCAAATCTCCCACAGTTCTTTGAATCAATCTAAGACCTAAAGTGGTAACTGAACTACAAAGGCATTTCAAAACTAGGATTGTAGAAATCAGTGAATTTCAAACAGTGTCTGGCAATATAAGTTTAGAAAATTAAAAATATGTATTAGCAAAATTCAGAGAAGAAATTGTCTGCCCCGAAGGATTCTCTCAAATTTTTTTTCCTCTACAAAGAAAAATGGGATGGTTAGTCAGCAGAGCTAGGGCATTTATAACAATGTCTTTTCTTTCACCATTGATTTGTTTTCATTAGGTAAGTAGTTAGTTTTCTAAGGCTTTTTTCCCCCTCCTTTTGCTCTTGGCCTTAACAAAATTGGTGGTTCTGGCACTGTCATTAATTCCATAGTTGCAAAATTCCCTTAGAGAAACATAATAACTTTCGTTTATTGAAAATACTAAGGGAAGGATAGTTTATTAGGTATTTGGATGACTGGATGTTGAGAAACATATTATTTATCATTTAAAATATCTCTGGTGCAAGGGCATTGTTAAGTGTATGCATATAAAACACAGAACATCTGGATTAAAACAGAAATGGCAATGAGTTATGCTACCTTCATTACACCCGACAAGGGGATATCTGGGGACACATGGCTGACTGAGTTTTTCACGTTTTACCAGCATGTTTTTAGACTAACAGAAAGCGCTTAGATGCTCCCATCCAATCCTAGAAGCTTACATTTTTTCGTCCATCTTACATACTGGTAACAACTGGGGATGACTGGGAAAATTGTCCCGTATCACCAGTGTATGAGATTCAATTGCTAACAAACATGTCTAAATTGACAAATTCTGAGTAGTAGCTCAGCCATACTGATAAACAAATTCAGTCAGTAACTATGCTATTTATCATAAATATTCCCTAACATGTCAAATCTAAGAATTAGATTACTCTAGAAATTAAGAGCTGGGAAGGATTTTGGAGATTATCTTCTCTGATCCATCCATTTGGTGGAAGGTGTAATCAAAATGATGATAGTAACACACATTTTCTGTTCTCAGGGAGATGTCAGTTTCATGGGACAAGAAGCCCTAAACAGGAAATTACAATACAGTGTAATGGGAGGGACCAATAGGGGCACGGAATATAGCGTTATGTAGCAACGACATGATCTCTTGCTTTGGGGACCCTGTGAGGATCAAAAGTAACTTGCCTGAAGAGAGGACTCTGAAGCTGAATCAATAAGAAAAGACTAAGAGTGGTACAGGTTATGTGGAGCAAGGGCATTTCTGGAAGTAGAAAAAGAAATCTCTGGTGGAAAGAAAAAGCACAGTGTGTTGAAAAAGCTGCAAGCAGTCTACTCGGGTTGGCTGGCATACGGAAATGATGGAGTAAGATGGAGGATTCTGGGTGTCAGAAAAAGAAAGAAATTTTACATCTATATGGATGTATATGCATGCATATATGTATGGATGTGTCTACGTATGCATGTGTGAATCAAAATGTCATAACATGATACTTAGCCACACTATAAGCAATGCACTCTATTTTCTACTCAAAGGTGTTGGCCAGTTCCTACTAACATAAAGAACATGAGACACTAAAGTGTCATGATGTGGTGTTTGAAAGACGCTCGCATGAAGGTTGAAGGTTGAGGGGCGATAAGTAAAGGTCAGATCATAATAAAATATTTAGATGAGACATTACACATTGGGGAATAGGGACGCAAGGAAGGATTCTGAGCAGGGTAATGTAATACCATATACATTTAGAAAGATCATTCTAAATTGTTCCAAAAAGGATTGGAAAGGTTCTGGGAAACCAGAGCAATGTTAAGAGTTTTTTAGGGGTGCCTGGGTGGCTCAGATGTTAAGCGTCTGCCTTTGGCTCAGGTCATGATCCCAGGGTCTTGGGATCAAGCCCCGCACTGGGCTCCCTGCTCAGCGGGGAGTCTGCTTCTCACTCTCCCTCTGCCTGCTGCTCCCCTGCTCCTGCTCTGTCAAATAAATTTTTTAAAAATCTCAAAAAAAAGAGTTTTTTAAAGGTAATGTAAGCAATTTAGAATGGTACCAAAATGAAGACAGTTGTTTTGAGGATGAAGAACAATTAAGAGTTAAAATTAACAGAACTTTGTTGTTGCCTGGAACAGGGTATAAATCAGAGAGAAAAGACAGTAGTTAGTTTCTGAGGATTCAGTCTTAGAAAATATGTGAACAGTAACATCAATCACTGAAAGAGGGAAAAATCTGAAAGAACAGTTTCCAAAGCTGAGAATAATGATTCTGTTGGATACCCAAGTAGAGACATCAAACCACAATGTAAGTCTCCGATTCTGGATAACAAATGAAGTTGTGGCTGAACAGATCTGGGAACTAGCAGCATATGCAAAATAACTCAAGCCATCCCTTAAAAACCCATTTATGGACTGTAAATATTTATAATATTTTATGACCCTTAAAAATGCACAAAGCATTATTGCTATGTATCTATAGTACATTACCGTTCTCACACACAAATCAGGAAACTGAGGCTCAGGGAGTTCAAATCATTTGCAAAGCTAACATAGTCCTGCCAGAACTCAAGACTCAAGGCCAGCTTTTACCACCGCATTTTTCCATTTCTTTCCAGTTTACCAAGATGTTCCTCTCCATCACGCCATCTGCTTTAACTTAAAGTCATTAGAATAAACAAATCTCTCCTTGTCCAAATACCTCGCTCATCTGCATTTCTAAGTCATTAATTATTCGGCTGTTTGTTTACAATGGTTTGACTAATTATACTCCATAATTCATAGAACGTCATCATCATTCATCCCTGGAAAGGCCAGTCTCTTGTTCTATGTATTTATTCTCTTTTATCCCCATTCAGACTTTCCATCCCCTGCTGTGGACCCATTTTCTAATGTTAGGTATTCATTCTTTTATGTGTATCGTATTGTGTGCGTACATGTAAGTTTGTTTTTCTCTTACTGTTTTAACTTTGCCCTGTCTTTTTAAAGAGGGAGTTGTTTTTCAGAGTTGTTATGGATGCGGATCTAGTTGTTTGTACTTGCTACGTCCAGTACTATAGTACGTGCTGACCACAGCTCACTTATCAGTGCCCCCTCAGGTCTTCATGGGGTTGTCTTCAACTTCTTTTTTTCCAGCTTCGGTGAGATAGAATTGATTACAACACTGTGTAAGTTATACAAAGTAATCATTTAAACACTTTCTTTAAGGACCTGTGTCAGAGTTCTCTGAGCTATATATCCTGGCTAGAGACGCAAGGTCACAGGGTATGCAAACAATTTCACTAAACCTTATCAGATTTTTTTTTCAGAATGGCTGTTGCTAGTATCCTCTCTCAAGCACATAAACTTGAGGAGTTTTATTTAAGAAATTCTTCCCACCCTTAGATCCCCCAAATAGTCTTCTACTCTTCCTTCTATTAATTGTATAGTTTTACCTCTCATAATTATTAATCTGTCTTGATTGTATGTGCAAATATATGCACATAATCATATATATGTATTGTATCTATGGATGGACACACACAGGTGCATATATGTCTTATATAAAATAAGCTAATTCTATTCACACCATCCACTACCCAATTCCTATTTTCTCCATTGATTTTCAGTGCCAGTTATGATACATTAATTTCTTTTATCAACATTCTCTGTCTTCTTTAAAGCAGGACTCCTGAGCCTTAAAAAGCACCATGTAACAGGGTTCTTTTATAGTTTAATCAACTGATCACAAGTTTTTATAATTTCACATTCTCCTTATTATGATCCCTCTGTGGAAGTGGTGAATCTGCTGATTTTAAACAACACAAATGATTCAACACAATTGTGTCAAGCCTCTCGGAACCTCTGAATTTGCCAAAAGCCTCTATAACGGGGCAGACAGAACACACTTCTCAGAAACAGCTCTGGAAAGAAACACGAGAGCTGACACAGAGCTCTGGGCTGCAGTAACCCCAACTGTTGCACAGATTTAAGGGGGGGATGTTCAGACAACGACTTCTTCCTGGGTAAAATAAATACTGTAATGGCCACCTACAGATCTCACGCGAATTTTCAGATTCACTGACTGATGCTTATGGTAAAGTAACATGAGGCATTTACTGGTATAAAATCTCATTGTTTCCAATTTATAGATTTAGGCACTCTCAACAATTGGTAAAGATGTTTCAGGACTCTTCCTTTCCCTAAAACAAATCCCAACAAAAATAAACACACAAATTAAATTGTGTAGCCTTAGTTATTCATTGTTCTAAGAGTCTCTACATCTCTCAAAAGCAGCTTTTAAAATTTTCTACTTCAGGAAACACGTTATCTCTGAGCAACAGATAAACTTGAAAAACAGGAGTTTTAAAGAGTACGCTATTAACACATTCATTGTCGTACAACTCCATTCTGGACCAGCAGGAAACATTTAGCCTCCTGTTTCCCCCTCGTCTTGTCACCAGCAGCCCCCGCAGTAGCTAGTTCTCTGCATCTGTGTGTAAACTCGGGTGTAAAGGCTGCTAGTCCGCACATACTTGCAGAAGCCTATGCAAATTTATTCCAGATGAGGGCGGCCAATAGCTACTTCTCATGCTTCTGTTCGGTTATCATGCCGCCCACCTCAGTTCTGAGTAAAAATTTGAACTTTACGTTTGCCAAATGATGCTAGAAACATCTGTTGACTGATTTCCCCCAAAATAGCTCTGGATGCCCAACCTTAGTCACCCCTATTCCAAAAGGTCAGACCACTCCAGCCTCCACTAATTGCCACATTCTCTCTCCCTGTCGGCATCATTTCAAGACAAATTATCCCTTCCTCTACTCTCTTTATCATAATCCTTTGAGTAATTTTCACCCAATGTTTGAACCTTTAAAGTGATTGATAGTATTCATTTGAAGAGTGATCTCATCTCCTCTTTTAGATATTTCTTAATAGTTGGGTTTTAGGAGAGCAAATGGGAAAAGAGGACACAAGCTGATTCATTTCCCACTTTGGTTACCTCTTCACAAACATATATGCATTATTTTTCTTAGGGAAATTCTGTTACAGCGTAATTAATTCAAAACCATTCTCATTTTCTGTTTCATATCCTTACTAGAAGAGTCTTGAGTTAATATCTCTCCCAGGCCAACTTCAAACCTATCAAAATATTTCTAAGTTATTATTAATATAATAAGAGTTACCTTCCTCTGAATGATTTTTTTCCCTGTCATTCCTTTGAAAGCATTATTTCAAGAGTTTTTCATTTCCGTGCTTTTCATGGTACATATGTTTTGGTTTTCTGAAGCATGGTTATGTCTGAAAGCTACTGCACTTGAAAGTGCTGAAACATAGTAAGCCCAAAAAATAGCAGAGGAAAGGCAAAAATAAATAAACAAACAAACAAATAAATAAATAAATAAAAATAAATAAATAAATAATAATCACATCTCCTTTTTGGCATTGTGAGCAAATTCACTGATCTTCAGAAGGTAGGGTCTCGAGCAGGATACAGATTAAAAGTTTTGGGCTGGATTTGCTACAACAGGGCACCAACTACTGTAATTAATGTCAACATCCAGAAGAAGAAAAGCACCAATTTACTTGAGAGATTGATTTAGCATTTTAGTTATTATGTCTCCAGTAAGGAGAAGAAGAAAAAGAACTGAGGAATAGACTCAGGAAAAGAACAATGAGGCAGATGATCACAGGGGTACATTCAGGAATGAGAGTCCTGAGAACTCTGATGAAAAAACTCGGAAGAAAGGAAGAAGGAAGAAATGGTGACAAAGGAGAAACTTGGAGAAGACAGAGTGTAACAGAGGCAGGGAAGAGGAGAATGCAAAGGGGGAAGAGAGAGAGGTAAAAAGAGAAACAGTAACGCAACGTTTCAACGTGTATCCTTGGAACCACTGTGCAAATCCCATGGTCCAATCTGCTACACAGGTCTTCTCAGAACAGACAAGTAAACATCCCCAGTCACATTTTTAATACACATCATTGATAATCTGTGTGTGTGTGTGTGTGTGAGAGAGGGAGAGAGAGAGAGAGAGAGAATGAAGGCGGGAGGAAGAGATGGAGGGAGGAAGAAAGAGAAAGGGGGAGAGAGATCGATCCAGCTCAAGCCAGAGACAGATCACAAAGTCTACTATACAATTCTACTTCTCATGAATTTAATCAGAGTGGAATACCTCAACGCTTAAGGGATTTATTTTCTTAAAATAATCACTACCACTATGCCCTTGAGCATGATACTTGACCCCTTTAAATTTCAATGTCCTCACCTATAAAATGGAGATGATAGCAACATCTATTTGCAGTCTTTATGAGGATTAAATTAGCTAACATATTTACATAATTTAGGGTAGGGCCTGCCATACAGTGAGCACAACAGAAACATTAGCTAGAATTAGTAGTAGCGCTAGTAGCAGTTACAGGAGCCGTGAAGAAGCTGTGGGTGAACTGGCACTCAAAACTCACTAATATTCTTCCCAGAAAATGGACAGAATGATGTACACAGGGAGAACTCCAAGAACAGGAGTCAGGGAATAAGGATCTGTGTTTGATTTTTCCAGCAGATGGGTGTGTGACCTTTCAATTTAATATCCTGGAGCCTGGCTTTCCTCATTTCTGACAAGAACACATTGGCCTAATTTATACCAAAGTTCTTCAGATACTAATCTTAAGTGGTAGCTTTTATCTAATTTAAGTTGTCTTGGGCTCCGACATATAGAAGATCTATCACTAAAGAGAGTGCTAGATGCTTGGCCCTGTGGTTTCACAGGACGTAATGGCGCCCATCCAGATTATAGAATTAAGCCACCTAAATTTACTCCTCTTGTGATCACTCCATATTACTTCCTACCATGATCACTGCACCAAAGCCTTTTAAACAGGGTCATAACTGGACAAGGTATGAAGAGAGTTCAGAAATTCCCACCCAAGGTATGGGTCAAGTCCATCCAGGAATCACCACTTCATGCTCCTCACCCTGCTATCTTTCCCTACCTCTCAGTCCCCCTTGGGGTGCATCCATTATAAAAGCCTGAACAAACTTTCAGAAGAGCTAATGACTGAATATTTTTCGCTTAGTGTCTCAGGTAAAAGAGACTTGTTATAAAATTCCATCACTTAGGGCTTGGGCGGGGGGGGGGGCGGCGCTGTCTTAGGTCACCAGGCTGTACCTGCCAACCCCCTTTGTCCACACATGCCTCTCTCTGAGGCTATGAAGTAGGTGCCATAGCTTAGGAGTCTCTACTGTGGGTTACACATTTTTTCTTAAGAAGGGGATAAACCGGGGTGCCTGGGTGGCTCAGTCAGTTAAGGGTCTGCCACTCAGGTCATGATCCCAGAGTCACGAGATCAAGCCCAACATGGGACTCCCTACTCCGTGGGGAGCCTGCTTCTCCCTCTCTATGTGCCCCTCCCCCTGCTTGTGTTTTCTTTCTCACAAATAAAAATATATTTAAAAAAGGGGGGGGATAAACCTAAATGAATCCTGTATCTAACCCTTCGAGTTAGCTTTGGATAGAAATCTATAGGTAGATAGTTGAGATTAAAAAGCCCATCTATAGGGTTAAAAAAGAACAAATGACTTACATTTAAAATTATAACACTGGTGGGAAAAGGCAGTTTAACAGCAATTTTTAGCAATAACATCGTATTGATGTTGTCCAGCAACATCACAACCCACAGAGAGAAAATTTAAGCAAAGCTTTGAAAAAATAGGATGAATTACAACTCTGGAGTAGCATGAGAAATTTGACTACTTGATATTACAGGCCATCCAATATCTAATTATAGCAAATTCCCATACTTAATTTTAAAGGTCATAGTTTGAGAAATTGTCATATATATACATATATATATATATATGACATATATCTGATATATGTAGATATGTGCATATTTATATATATATAAATATTTTTACTAGGCTTTCCTATATATTTCCCATTAGATTTCAGATGAGAAACAAAAATTTTTAATAAGGATATACACAGCTATGACTAGAAACACATTTTATATGCCCTATTTCCCTGAGTTGTTCACAATGAATGATATGAAGTTTTTATTAACTTATGAAACTTTTAATACTACAATCCTAAATTATATTCCCATAAAGTTCACAAATATGTTTTCTTAACATTGTTCATTGAAATTTGGCCTGAGTAATCACTTAATTTTTCACTTTTCACTTGTTCATTCTTTTATTCCTTTCCTCCATCAGTACTACAAAATATGAAGATTCACTCAACAATCACATACTGATTCCTCAATAGTTACATAAGTTTCTGAGAACTTTGCCCATCAGACATCTTAGCCTTCTCTAAATTCTCTTCCTGACTAAATCTGAAATTGGCTTCACCATTTCTTAAACTTCTTACAGCTTAGTAAAGTAAAAACCATTTTATGAACTCACTGTATCCCTTCAAGATAATCAATATTAGGAAGTGTATTCAACTGTCAGAAATAACTTTTCAGACAATAATTACGGAGCACAATGGCAGCTTCTCATTCATCAATATAAAAAATGTCTACAGGCAGAAAAAGAATATCTAAGGCATAGGAGATTCTTCTCCTGAAATATGCTGTTTGTTTGTTTTTGACATACCCAATAGCTGGGCTTAATTGTGGAGAGTGCTTGCTTTGTAACAAAATGGTGATGCCATTACAGGAAGTGGTTCATTCCGGCACCTGTTCCTCAGCATACTTGCATCACAGATGACAAAAGATTGCTCCAATTATTAACACCGTGCTTTGTTATCATCCTTTGATGCGGGAGCCTACACCACATTTAAAGCGTAATAAAGCTATTTTCCCCCCAAAGAGTTCCATCAGAGTTTGGGGAAAATATTTATTTAGCAAGCCTATAGTGTCAGCTATTTATATTTTGAATATAGCTGGAAAACTGAAAGGTTTTAGGTAACAAATGGAATGAATGAGAAAAATACGTTTGGTCCTAAGGAGGGCTAAGCAAATGCACATGGCTAGTTCCAAACAACCCGAGCCACATGTCTCCCTGATTACAGCCTAACAGTATCATTTTTTGGTCTCATGGATCACAACTTTCCATGTATTAGATTTAAGAGCAAGAATATTAGCTTTGTGCTCTTTCCAAAGAAACTCATAAAAAGTCCATTATCTTTTATATTCTCTCTTCTTTAGAGCATTAGAATTATGAAAAATTAAGCTCTTCCTTATCAAAATTGTATGTCACCTTGTAGATCATAGGAAAAGCATTAAAAATAGAATAAAAAAATCACACAATGAACTTCATGAAAAGGGACTACAGGACTTCTCTTAGCTCACTGTCATAAAGGCATTTCTTTGTCAAGGTGGTTTCAGTAAAACTGGGATCTGGATTTTATTTAAGTTCAAAAGGATGTTCTTTCAAGAAACACTTATTGGATGGTTACTATATGCCACATGATACTGTTAGTACTACAGAGACATATCAATTAATCCTGAGAAAGATACTATTCACTAGCCATTTTAGTTTTATTTTATTTTTACATCTTATAATAGATGTGAAAACAGAAGGTCAGAGTTGTCAACTAACTTCCCCTAAGATCCATAGCTCTGAAGTAAATAAAATCAAAGTGCACGTCTAATTCCAAAGCCTTTGTTCTTTGCATCATATCACGCTGCTTCCATCAACTCCCCTATTTATTATAGCCTAATGGATTACCTTCAAGATGCTTAGTGTTCATAGCCATTTTAATTTTACCATGATCTGTTATTGTACTTCTTTTTTTTTTTTTTTTTTTTTTTTTTGGTAGGTGTATGGAGCGAGGATGGGTATCTTCAAATTGGGAAGAGAAGGTAATCCCCTTAATTTAGGATTCCCTTAAGAGCATGAATTTAAATATGATTTCTGTCCCTTACAAAACTGTTTTTTTCGGAAAAGTTATTTAACTTCCTAAACCATGATGACCTCCCTAATAAGTTGGGCATATTGATCATTTCTTTTTCTATTATCACATTTTGGGAAGCAATTGCTATTGCCACGCTTTAATATCAGGATCTTCAACTCACTGGAGCCAGGGTTCGGGCACCTAATGCAGCTTCCTGAACACTTTGTTGTTACTTTGGCCAACATCGTCTAAGCCACAGCACCTTCGCACTGCACCTATAATGCTGTCACGGGCAACTGTACCACAAACACACAAGCACCAATTCTCATACCCGTAGGGCTGCTGTTTGCTTTGTATTCATTCCATAAGAGGGTATTTGTTGAGATATAGCCAAGTATTGCTGGATTTTAGTGTTCCTTAACAGGCTTGTTTACAATTTCAACATCCACAGTTGTAAAATTATGAACCTAGAAAGTCCAAGGAAGAGTTTTTTTTTTTAATAATTAATTTTATTTTATTATATTATGTTAATCACCATACAAGGAAGAGTTCTGATCCAGACACAATAACAGAAATGTTGTCTTGGATACAAATGGCTAACACACACATGAAAAAATGCTCCCCATCACTAGCAATCAGGGAAACACAAATCAAAACCACAATGAGATACCACCTTACACCAGTTAGAACGGCAAAAATTAACAAGACAGAGAACAACAAGTGTTGGTGAGGATGCGGAGAAAGGGGAACCCTCTTACGCTGTTGGTGGGAATGCAAGCTGGTGCAGCCACTCTGGAAAACAGTGTGGAGGTTCCTCAAGACATTAAAAATAGAGCTACCCTATGACCCAGCAATTGCACTACTAGGTATTTACCCCAAAGATACAGAGGTCATGAAAAGAAGGAGCACCTGCACCCCAATGTTCATAGCAGCAATGTCCACGACAGCCAAACTGTGGAAGGAGCCAAGATGCCCTTCAACAGATGAATGGATAAGAAAGATGAGGTCCATATATACAATGGAATAGTACTCAGCCATCAGAAAGGATGAATACCCACCATTTGCATCAACATGGATGGAACTAGAGGAGATTATGCTAAGTGAAATAAGTCAAGCAGAGAAAGGCAATGATCATATGGTTTCACGCATATGTGGAACATAAGGAATAGCACAGAGGACCACAGGGGAAGGGAGGGAAAACTGAATGGGAAGAAATCAGAGAGGAAGACAAACCATGAAAGACTCTGGACTCCAGGAACCAAGCTGAGGGTTGCAGAAGGGAGGGGGTTGGGGGATGGGGTAACCAGGTGATGGGTATTAAGGAGGGCACGTGATGTGATGAGCACTGGGTGTTATACAGAACTAATGAATCGTTGAACACTACATCAAAAACTAATGATGTACTATATGCTGGCTAATTGAGCATAATAATAAAAAAATAGATTAAAAAAGGAAATGGTCGTCTTGGGATACACTCAATGCACAGAAAACTTAGCCTTATATACTGATAAAAACAGAAGTGAATGAATTAATCCAAATTAATCATCCAACTGGGAAGATGAAAAAAAGAAAAAGTAAACAAAAGAAAATGAAAATAATAAAGATGAAAGAAAAATTTCATGCAGTTGAAAAGAGAAAGTAAAATAAATAAGTTTTTAAAAAAATCTGTAGGGGCACCTGGGTGGCTCAGTCAGTTAAGTGTCCGCCTTTGGCTCAGGTCATGATCTCAGGGTCCTGGGATGGAGCCCCATATTAGGCTCCCTGCTCAATGGGGGAGTCGGCTTCTTCCTCTGCCCCTCCCCCTGCTTATGCACTCTCTCTCTTTTTTTTAATATTTTTTTATTATATTATGTTAGTCACCATACAGTACATCCCCGGTTTCTGATGTAAAGTTCGATGA